>NW_027069806.1:252958-296063 GCF_002906115.3 Quercus suber
CCTTTTTGGTTTTTTTTTTTTTTTTTTTTTTTTGCTGGCAACCTGTGAAGGTGGTGGAGGAGAGAGAGAGAGAGAGAGAGAGAGAGAGAGAGTTAAAAGCCAAACTTTTTTGAGTTTAGAGATAGGTTTATAAGATAATAAATAAGGGTAATTAATTAGATTCTATTGTAATAATTATAGTCTTTTTTTAACTGTTAGTTCTACTTAAACCTAGTGGTTTAAAAAAGGTGTAACTCTAAAAAGTTACACCATATGTAACTTGAACCCATCTCATATATATATTTGTTTGTAATCTTAGTTTCATGGTATCTAGGATATAGTTGGTAGACTATAATAAGTATTGTAATGTAATAATTATTACTATGATTAAGTTATTCAATAGTTTAATTATGTTTTTATTACAGGAAATAATCATTCCTTATGATAGTTATTCTTTAAAATAAAGAATAGCTATCTATCTCTAAAAGAGTAGAAACTCTACCTTGTGAGAAAGTATATAGTGTTTCAGAAACTCCAACTCAACACATATGTGGTATTTATAAGACCAATAAGAAATTGACACCTAGCCTAAAAAAGACACATATTGTATTGAGCTATTTAAAATAGAAGGACTAAATTGGCCCTGAAAAAATTTCAAACACCCGCCATTACTCTCTTTGCAAAACCAAAACCAATTACTTTTCCTCTTTTCAAATCAAATCTCTCCATCTTCCCAGTCCCCACGTCACCATAGCCCTGCTCTCTCTCAACCCCAACTCTCAACCCCAAACCTTGATAGCCACTTCCCAACTGCAGTGTCTTCGGCGGCACAACACTGTCGAACATTACAAGTTCCAACGAGACTAGCCTTTGTCTCATCAGAAAACCTCCAAATCTTCTTTTTCTAGCAAAACCATCTTATGCTGGAAGCTTTCTTGCTCCCCTCACGTATAATATTTTGTTCCTCTCCTTCTCTCACTTATTCTGTCCCAGATTAGTTTCTAGCCTCAGTCCTAGAGCTAGTCCTAAAAAACCCTAAAACTAAAATTACCCCAAATTGAAAACATTGAATTCGGTCTCTCCCTTAATTCTAGATCGCGTGGAGAACGGATTTTGTGTTTTCTCAGGTAATTTTCTTCCTAAATTTTTTCTCAGGTTTCTCTTTTCACATCCCTCAGTCTTCACTTATAAGTTGCCACACGAGCTCCAACCTCTTCGTCTCTCTTTATTTCTCTTATCTTATTTTCTTCTCTCTTTTTTTCTACTCAAAGGTCCCTCCTTTTTTTTTGGTCTGTAGGTTTAGAGATTGAAAAATGGGATTTTATATTTGGGTCCAAGTGTGGAGATTTGAAAATAAGGGATTTTTGGGATTGGTATTTTGGTCGTGGGTTTGGTGTTTGGTTGTTTCTGTGGGGATTTTCTGATGTGGGTCTGGGGTTTGTTATGGTTGTGTGTTGTGTATTGTGCTGATGTTGGTGTATGCATGTGAATCTCTGTTCATGTGATGGTTTTGCTATGGATGTGTGTGCTTGTATAATGTAATGCTTGTGAACTCACAAAAAAAAAATGGTAGCTTGTGTGTTGTCTTGTGAAAATGTACAGAGAGATATGAAAATGCACTAGGTATGTAAATTAAGCTTAAGCAGAACTAGCAACACTTGAGAAAAGAATGGATATTACCCTTTTAATGCAAATTAAAATTTTCTACGTGATTTACTTCACTAAATTAAATGCCAAATCTATAAAGGCATAATCTTCTTACCCAACTATTATTTTGTTCTTCATGTTAACACACATGTGCATATGGCAATCTGAACTGAGGCAGTAAGCACAAAGAGTGACCTGACCATACTTCAAATATTTTTACCTTTAATTCCTTACCAGATTTGCAGTGGAGTTTTATTTACCTACCCCAAAAAAAAAAAAAAAATCTAGTATTGTTGTTGGCTATACTAATTATTAAATTTTTGTTTCTTGTTGAATTATTGTAGGGGGTCGTCAACTATGTAAGATTTTTCATTAAAATGATGAAGATGTCAAATATGAAGCAGTGGGATAAATTAAAGCTTTGAAGTATTAATCAATGATGGATAAATACAAAATAGTTGTGAAGAAGCTGAAGTAGGCATCAATAGGGTCATGGCTATTTTTTGTAGTTTGTTTTGGTGTGTTTATGTATGCTGGCAAAACAAAAGCAGCCTATATGTTGTTACCTTGATGTAACTTTTTGAATATTGATGCCAATAATAGTGATGTATCAAAAATTTATCTTTATGTTAGCTTTTGGTTTAGTAGACAATTGTAGATTAATGTTACCTTTTGTTGAGTTTATGAAGTTCAATGAAATTTAGCTTTATGTTAACTTTGATAATCATTGGGTGGCAAAGACAAACAACACCATTGATTACATGCAGGTAAACAACACTGTTGCATTTTATATAATCTAAATTATAGGTATTACGGCAAACAACAATGACACAATATATATAATCTAAATTCCAAAACTGTGTACAAAAAAAAAAAAAAAAAAATCTTACTCAAGCTTTAACAAAATAGGTATTTCATTTTGCAATGACATATTTTCAAGTTTAACAGAATAGGTATTCTCCATAAGAGTTTCCATGCTATTGATGTAGCAACATAGTCATGTCACCTAAATATGCAATCTGTAAAAATGCAACTTTATTTAGGATAAATAGATGAGAATTATCACCTAAAGCTGCAGAATTATATTAAGGACAAAAAAGAATTCCAGATTATTTGTGTGTATGTAATCTATATCACCTAAAGCTCCAAAATAATCACCACCAATTGTATGTGGATTACATAAAATAGATTATTGTTAATGTCTAGTTATATGTTCTCAAATCCTCCAAGGTTTGTTCTTCTTCTTGGCCTGCATCCTTTATTTCAATCTTCAGCACTTGCAATAGCAGCTATTGAATCTCCAACACTTGTAGCAGTAACCCTTGCTTCTCTAGCCCTTGTAGTAGTTTCAGTTATAAAAACAACACTTGTAGTAGCAGCAGACAATGTATCCTACATTATAAGTTTATAACATACAAAAAAATATATACATAACCATCAAAATATTAATCCCCCTAAAAAAGACATAGAGCACAAAGCTAACCTTGCCTCATTAAGATTCCTGAACCTTCCCCCATGGTGAATCTCAAAATTTAAATTAGTAAACTCAACAAAAGCAATACAAAGTATGGGATTGGTGTCAACAACCTTCACACACTGAATGAACTTGCCATGCTTCTAAAAGTCTTCTTGTAAACACACTTGTACAATTCTCCTCTGAAAAACAAAACAACAAATCCCCTTCCCCCCACCTATAAGAAAACTAAAACAAAAAACAAAAAACAAAAATGTCCAGCACCTGCTGGTCCTTAGCCATAAACACACACACACACACTCATGTAGGCTTTATACCAATTATCAAAATATCATAATTTTCCATAATAAATCAACCAAAGACTTAAACTAAGAAAATGACAAAAAGATAGATTGAATACCTCATAGGAGACTCTTAAGAAGAAACTATTTATTAAAATCAATTCCTTTAGCAAAAACAACGGAACAAAAGCATCACATCCATCACTGCACCATGAAAATAAAAAAATTATTACAAGGAATGAAACAAATTGTGAAAATTCCAAGTAAGCCAACACATATTGCAAACTTAAATGCATCTAAAAGAAACCATCTTTAACATGAATAGCTGAAAAAGAAAGAAAGAAAAATCTAACAAATAAATAATACCTGAAAATCAAGCACAACCATCAAATACATTAAATCAACTAAACAAAGAAAGAAGCTTTATTTCTCTACTTATAAAACTACATCATACTAACCACTTTTAATATAATCCAAAAGAACAATTTTTTGAAAAGAAAAAAAAAAATACTTCTACTGTATTATGAGTGCATCCATCCTCACCGAAGCATTTTATCAAACACTACAAGTTCCCTTTTTTACATAAGAATGTATGTGTCAATTTTTTTGAAAAAAAAAAAGACACATATATAAGCAGAAAAATCTAGAAAATAAAATGAAAAAAGAGAGAGGAGAACCCTTCTTGCAAAGTCAAGAGTCGAAAGTGGTGAGAGAACTTTCAGCGTCATGGTTGGAAACAACAGAGAGACAATTTTAGTTGTTTTCCGACAAGACTAAGGTCGGTCTCGTCGAAACTGATGATGATCAACGATGCTAGATAGTGGCTGTCAAGGTTTGGAGTTGATAGAGGGAAGATGGAGGTGCTGGTGATTGGTGTCCTACGGTGGTGCAAGGGAAAGAGAGAGAGAGAGAGAGAGAGAGAGGGCGCTTTTAGACAAGACAAAGGTCAATCTCGTCGGAACTGATGATGACTGGCAATGGTAGGTAGTAGCTGTCAAGTTTTGGAGTTGAGAAGGGAAGATGGAGGTGTTAGTGCCTGATGGAGGTGCTGGTGTGAGAGAAACAGAGTGTGTGTGAAAGAGAAAGATGAAATTTTTTGTTTTGGAGAAGAAGAAAAGGAAGAGTGGTGGGATAGTAAAAATGTAGAGGGTATTTGTGTCTTTTTATTTTAAATAACCTGAGTTACTGAGTTGTAATTTTTAATCCATGTGTCAATTTTGTATTGGTCTTAGAAACACTATATGTGTGCTGAGTTGGAGTTTCAGAAACACTATATACTTTCTCCTACCTTGTATAAAACAAAAACAAAAAAAGATATAATAGCTATTCCTTAGTAGGTGTATTAATTTCAACAATTAATATACTTCTAAATAAACATACTTTCCATATGCACATAACAATTATGAAAATTAAAAAATAATAACTAATCTCTTTTTCAAATTTAAAAAATATTATTTTTTAGGAAACATAATTATATGAGTAAGAAATTTCCTTAAATATATTTAAAGTTTGATCTAAAATGCTTTCATTCCATTGTTTTTAGAATTCTATTATTGTATTGTCACCAAACAAATTAATAGTAATAATCATTACATTACAGCATTTTGTATTCCTTATAATATCTATTTCTATTCCTATATAATTACCGTTATAGTGTACTAAATGTGCCCTTAATGTTGAAAATATTTATAGGAAATTCTGAACTAATTCAATAAGGATGTATCTTCATGAGACATTCCAAAAAAAAATGCAAAGATGTACATATCATATGTGCATGTTTATTCATATCATGCTCCAAATCAATCAATATATATTTATATATAAAAGCATAGAACTCATGTGGGAGAGCATTTTCACCTCAAAATATAAAAACTTATTAAAATTCACATCATAGATAAGGACTAATTAAAATTTTAAAGATAAGAACTCTTTATTTTCTTAGATTCATTGTATCAGGACGTTTCTCAAGCACCATATTAAAATTTAAAGGATAAAGACTCTTTATTATCTTGGATTCATTGTTTCCATACTTTTCTCCCTCCACAAAGCACAAAACTTTTTGTATTTCCACTTACCATTCACCTCCTGCATTTCTGCTATATATATACACCTACCTATAGCCTTTTATTTTCATGCCATAGGTTAGGTGTTTTTATTTTGTTTTAGCCCTAATAATTTATCAGTTTCTTCGTAATTTCTGACTACTATGTTGTGTGGTATTGGTATGAGCATCGACCATATAAGTAAAAAATGATGATTATTTTGGAGTTTTCTTTGTTATTAAACAAGATTATCTTGACTTCTGTTGCAACCTCAAGTTTAGTTGTAGCTATTCAATAATAGTGTGCAAACGGTGTACATAGTCATATTGTTAGTTCTATCCATCAAAGCTACAATTAAGTAGTTCTTCACATAATTTTAATGTTCATTCTCATGTATCTTTCACATATAGTGTTTATCTACCTGTATCTTTTTGATTACTTAGTTGTTAGTGTTGTTAATTATAGTTGTTGTTTAGGATTATTTTCAAATTATTTAATTTGTTGTTATGGTTTTATTATTATATTATTAGCCATGTTAGTTTCAAGTTTGCCAATTGTGTAATCCGTTAGTCATGTGAGAATTTTTTGTTAATAAGTTAACGATAGAGACTAGATTATCTGCAAGTTAAAAATAACAAGAATCAAATTGACTACTACTAAAATATAGAGACTAAATTGACTGTGACTTCAAAATATAGAAACCAAAATGGTGTTTTCGCCTTCTAAAAAAAACATTGTTGGGATTAATATAATTATAGCTAAAAGTGGTCTTACCCATTGGAGCCACTTCTTTAGGACCACCAAATGATAGCCTTACAATATCAAAACCACCTTAATTTTAGGAGGCAGAGGGTTAACAAAATTTAAATATCCTTAACAAAATCCACTCAAATTCAAATATCCTTACCGTATCAAAACCATCTTAATTCTAGGAGACAAGATTCAGCACAATTTAAATATTCTTACCATATTAAAATGCACAATTCAAATATATTTGAATTTGCTTATATTCACAATGCTTTTAATCTCAATTCAATTGGGTTTCAAACTTTTAATTACACTGCAAAAACATTAAAAAAAAATTAAGAATTGTTTTTCAGTTTAAAAAGGTTTAGATGCAAAATTATTGTGTTAACTTAAAAGTTTTTTTTTTTTTTTTTTTTTTTTTTTTTTTTTTTTTTTAAGATTCAGGTTTGGTCTAGGTATCTACATGTTGTAAATTCAGGTTGGATTTTTGGTGTACTGGATCCATAGCATCCTTAACTAGCATTACTCATCACTTTTTTTTTTAAATACAATATAGAAAATCTACTCTAGCATAATTCAAGTATATATGCCCCTAAAACATATCAACATGAATATTATAAAAATAAAAGTAACTACTTAAGAGATATAACTCACCTTGTAAGAGATAAAGAACGAATAGATATTTGCAAGTGTTGTTCTTTATAGTTGTTTGTAGAATGTATGACACATATGAATTGAAAATGGTTGGTAGAATTATGAGAGGAATAAGAGTGGAGAAGAAGGTTGATGAAATTTTTAGGGGAAAATGAGTAGAAAATAAGAACCATGAAAACTTTAGTAACATTAATGCTGTTCAAATAGGATGCAAGTTTCATATAAGTTAAATTCTTAGATTTTAAGCTGTATAATTAGATATGCCAATTGACCAAATACAATACAACATAGACTAAGATGGGACACTTTGATACAAATAAATTACTTAACTATAAACATATATTCACTGCAAAAAATCTTAGTTTCTTTGTTTTTTTTTTTTTTTTTTTTTTTTTTTGTTTACAGTGTGCACATCAATTATTTTTTTCTTCCATAATTTTCTTCTACAAAGAATCTTTGCAAAAATCTCAGTTTCTTTGTTTTTTTTTTTTTTTTTATTTTTATTTTTTAGTGTGCACATCAATAATTTTTTCCTTCCATAATTTTCTTTCATGCATGGATAGGAATCTAATAAGAATCTATGTACTTTTTTTTTAGAATAAGAATCAATGTACTTGAATCTATCATTATTTGTTTCATACGGTACTTTTACAATATGAAATGAAAGAACATGACATACACACAAATCAAATTGCTTCAGTAAAAAAAACTATGGAAAGAATAAGAATATGTGTACTTTTTAGAATAAGAATTTAATTTTTTTTTTAATTTAGACAATTCTCTCTCTCTCTCTCTCTCTTCTCTCTCCTCCAATTTTCGGCAACTCCATTGCCACTTTTTTTTTTCTTTTCCTTCCATTTCGGCAACAACATTACCACAAATCAATTGCCACATTTTTTTTCCCTTCCATTTCGGCAATTCCATTGCCACAAATCAATTGCCACAATTTTTTTTCCCTCCATTTCGACAATGCCATTGCCACAATTCAATTGCCACTTTTTTTTTTTTTTTTTTTTAATTTTATTTTTTCTCCAAGATTTCGGCAACTTGGTTGCCACAATTCTTTTTTTTTTTCCCCTCCCATTTTCGGCAACTTGAATGACACAATTCATATTTTCTCTCTCCTCTTATCTACAATTTCGGCAACTTGGTTGCCACAATTCATATTCCCTTTCGAGCACTCCACCTAGCATAGCACCTAGGGCACTTCACAGGCAAAGCTTGGGGTAGCAAGAATTTCGGTAATCTCATTACCAAAATTCAATTTTTTCTCTGACCTCCCATCACATCGCTTATCTTTCTTCTCTCATACTTTTTCTTACAATTTCAGCAAAGGTGTTGCCAAAATTCACTCTCTTTCCTTATTTTCTTAAATAACTTTGAACAATACCCATATCATCAATAAACTCAGTTTTTGGCAATATTCAGCCAAAAGACTCCCAAAACTAGACAAAAAAACAAAAGAAAGAAAGAAACGTGTAGCACCTAAAAATACAAACCAAACAAACACCTCCCAATCAAATACCAATTTTCTCTCTCCCTACCCTTCCCAGACAAACACCTCCCAAACTAACATGACTATTGATGATAGCAAAATATTTAATTTTGATGGCATGTGTTTCTCACGTATAGCTAGGGAAGTTTAAAAAAAAGGTCATCCGAATGTATTTGGAATATACGCAATTTTTTGATATTATATCAAAATAATCTATACCCCAAAAATTTGACGTAATTAAATAAAAATGATATAAAAATATAAATTTTAATTTTTTTTATAGGTGCCACGTGTGTTCCACGTGACCATAAAAAAAATACTCTAAACTCACGTGATACCCTCACAAACCAAGAATTTAGAAATCTCTCACTCTCTCGCACACTGTTTCTCTCTGGGCTCTCCGTGTCTCTCTTCCTAGCCGTAACTCACTAGCTCTTCTTCCCCTTCTCTCTCTCGGCAACTTCAGGTTTGTTCTCTCAACTCTTATCTTCCTCTTTAACCTCCCTAATTCTCTCTTTCTACTAAATCTAAATCCACAGAGGATGTGGGTTTTTCCGGTGGGTTTTATTTGATTTATTTGTGGGTTTGTTTGGGTTTAATTTGATTGTTTGTGGGTTTTGTTTGATTTGTTTGTGCATCTTGTTTCATGGTATTTTCAATGATGTGTTTTGGGTTTGTTTTTGTTTTCTATTTTTATTTTCATTTGTGGGTTTGTAATGCAAATCATGTGTTTGATGAAATGCTTCAATAAACTGTTTATGAGTTTGTGAAGTAATAAGTGAGAGAATATTCATTTGAAACAATGATGTTGTGATGATGGAAAGTGAGGACTACTGTCATAGTGAATGCTTATACATCCCATAATTTTTTTTTTCATTCCATTTGTTGCTTTAGCTACACAACTCATATCATCGTTTTTCCATCACTTGTTAAATATTCCCTTTATAGCTATCGGTGCTTATCGCCAATTCTTTCATACCTCATCAGTTTTATGTCTTCTTTCTCTATTTACCACCAGATTATCATCGTGTTGCCAAGTTGCCTATGCTGCTGACTGTGTACATTGTACCTGCCTGTCAAAGACTTGATCATTAGTAATGTTTCCCTTGTAGAATGCATTTATTCCTTCATGCATGTATACCACTTTGACTCCTGTGGAACCACAATGTCCACAAGATTACTAAGCATAATATATATTCAAAGTAGAAACTTGAGCCTGGTCTTAAATATTGAGACCAATCAGATTTGACTTGGCTGGCCAAAAGTCCAGTCTTGATCGATCTTAAAGAATCACAATGCATATGCATGTATTTGTCTCTTGAAAGCCAAATCAGTACCCCTATCAGATCGCTCTTGAAATATGACAATTCGAAAATAAATGTACAAATTAAGGATTCTTCATATTTGAGTTGCAAATTTCACACGTTTTCACACCCACTTCAGCTCTAACGGGGCTGTAAAGGTCGTTCTGCCCTCTGAACAAAGAAAATTCAGCACAAAATGTACATGTTTTTTTGGAATTTGGCACGTTCAAAATGCATTTAGCCTGTTGCTTTTCATAGAGAATAATAATCAAAGTTCGCGCATACATAAGCTGTTTCAATTGCTCTCTTTCAAATTTGATTTTCCTAAATAGGCTTATGGTATCGGTCAACATTGAATTCCTTTTCTAAGCTGCCTTCTGGGTTAGGAACATAATTCTGCTACCTTCTCATTTTATGCTGGTAATTAGAATTCAAAGGTAACCGTAAATATAAAGGTTGCACATTTACAGTATACTTGAAAGTAGAAAATTTCTTTGAACCTTTGGAACAGAATTTTGCTACCTTCTCATTTGAGTTTTTTGTACTTATTAAAATCTTTTAACAAATGCATTTCTAATAGTTCAAGAATGAGCTGGGTCTAATATATTTAATAGCTTTGAGGTGTATTTCTTTTGTCTGTTTTGGTCATATTGATTGATGGTAATAGATTAAATATTAATACTGACAATTTTAATTGGGATTACCAGCCAACCTGTGTGTGACCAATGAACTCTAGCTAAAATCGCACTTCCTTGTTATAGTCTTGTGGTGTAGTAGTGGATGATAGAGATGGATTATAAGAGTACCATTTAGAGCAGAAAAGGTAATTAAAGAAGTTGATGAGGCTGAGTGCAGCTAATAACCAATAAAAAAGATCAAGCCTGTCCTTGTTGAAGTCATTGTCACTAAGCCATCCACCACTTGAAGAACTTGAGGTAATTTTGTTCACTAGGGAAACAAGGAGTGAGCTTAAATAGAAGTGGGTATGTGGAGTTTACCCCAACATTTGTGCTTTTAAGTCCGCCCCTTGTCATCTTTCAATGAGTCCCCATTTCTTCTGTTGTGATATATTACCAACAATTCAAACAATCTCTCCTAGTAGGAGCAGGTCCATACGCAAGTTTACTTTTTATTTATTTATTTTAATTTTTGGCCAAATCCATTTGCAAGTCTAATTAAGTTATAGTTAGTTTTTGAATCACCTTTGATTAGAATTGAGGTTGATGGCATGGTTTCTTTTTTTTTTTTTCTTTTTTTGGTTTGAATATATACTAATTGATTTTAATAACAAAATATATAAAAATATTAATTGTTTTACTGTATGGTGTGATTATTTATCACTGGCAACATCATAACTGGGCTGCTTACCTTTAGTTGTATTAATTATTTATTATTCATATTTGTAGTTGCAATTGCATTGATTTATTTGGTGTGATTTCATGGATTTTCTTTAAAATACTGACATCATCTGATCATGGTCTTTCTAAATCATTTGAAAATTTCCTTGAAATAGATTAATTCAAAAAAAAAATAATAGAGATGAAAACTGTCCGGAAATTTACTTTCTTAATAGTTTGAGATTTTGAATTTTATGAAAAAATCCATGCATTTGGGTTCTCTCTAGTTGATATAAAAATTTTAGTTGTCAATAATTGGCAGGATATTTTTTAAGTTGTTTATGACTAAAGATATTTAGTTATTATCTTGTCAATTGAATTATTAATATTACCTCATGTATTTATTAAATATGTTACTAAAATTAAAATGTAGAAGGATTAAGAAAAATAATAATTGAAAAATATATTTTATTGATCTTAAATCCAAATCCAAATCCAAATTTAGGTATCCAAACAATGGAATTTCAAATGATGAATTTCAAATCCTTCTTTGTTTAAAAAGACCCAAACAAGGAATTTTTAAATCAAAGGATTTCAAATCAAGGCATTTTAAATCAATGGATTTCAAATCCAAATGTTGCCATCCAAACACAACCTAGATATCTATAGACACTGACACGGAAGTGGACTTGAGTGTGAGGGTGGAGAGAGAGAGAGTTTTGAGAGTGGATGGCGAGACCAAATGAGCTGGCGATAGGCAGAGACGAGCTGAGATCAGAGCATTTTTTGAACAGTCCATTACTGAGTTATTATATGTAAGGTGTTTGATGAAATGCCTTCAAGTTTAAAACTTTACTTTCTGCTCTCATATATATTGTCTATAAGGTTTTTGAAGAAATGCTATCAAGTTTAAAACTTTTTACTTTTCTGTTATCTATATATTGTCTTTTTTTCAAAGGAGTTTGGTGTCTTTCATTTAGCTTATGCTTATCTTTTACTATTGATTTTAAAGGTTGCTTATACTTACTTCATGCCGAAAATTCACTTTCTTTATTTGAATGAAAAAAACTGAAGAGGGTGAATTTTGAACAAGAAAATTTTGTACTTTGAAATATTTGGGTAAGGCTGAAACTTTATGGGTATAACTATAAAGGCAATGGAAAATGCTGATTTTCCTCTTTGTACTAAGGATGACATTGATGGGTCTAAATAGACTAGAAAGTAGAAATTACTGACTTGGGAATGGGATGAGAATTTCCCAATGTGAAATTAGTAGTTCTGGAACTCCCCAGTGGGTTAGGAAATCTGACACTTTTTTGAGTTATCTACACTTTCCCAAACATTTACTTGTTAATTGCATTTGGGTAATATTGGTTTGGAATTATGCAAGGTGAAAATTGAAGGTTATGGTTTTGGTGAGAAGTGGGTGGGTTATCTTTCAGTGACTTGGTGCTTGACTTTGGAGTTTGGATGCCATGGCAATGGGGAAGGGAGGAGCTGATATTTTGGATTGTTATGGGTTTATTTTGAGGATATTGGGAGTGGGTGTAAGGAATTTAAGGGCTGTCTAAAAGCTTGGATGAGGAGACATGTTGCCCTTATATATTTAATTATCAAATCTTAGTTTGCGTGGTATTGTGAAGATTAGAGAAGGAAGGGTGAAACAGGAGCTTATGTGGTGAATTTTAAGGTTAAACGATGATCTAGGATTGACAAAAGAATTGGGAACAAAGGGGATTGGTTGGAACCAAACTTATACTATATTGAAATCCCTAGGGGTCAAGGTCTAACTTTGGTCATGGCTTTATGACAGAAAATTTAGCATTACTGGTGTTTACCATATTGTTCTTGAATCATGAGAAAGTATCTCATGTTATGTTGTGTTTGTTGGGGAGATAAAAACCTTGGGGAGCTTTCTTGAATAATTAATATAACATATAAAATATTTTAGCCCAAAAGGCCTAAGCCCAATGGGTAGTGCTCAATTATGTTATATTAACTACTCATTCTTCTCATCATTAATCAATGTGGGACTTCACTTACACGTGTAATCCAACAGTGTTGGTGTACGCATTGATATCCTTTTGAACTCATCCAGTCATCCTTAGGTTCTAACTACTAAGTTAGAGCACATGAGTGTTGGGAACATACTGTGCTGCTTAAGGTAAGTAAAGTTTACTAACTCGGGATTTTTCTAAAGATATACAAGTCTTTTCAAAAAAATTTATTTTGTAAGGAAAATAAGTGTTACATGAATTTGAATACTTTACTAAGTATCTTTTTATGACACGCGAGCTAGAACTATTAGCATGGGTACATTGAGGTATTTATGCGCATGTTTCTAGAAACTTGTTGTTCGATTTGCCTATGAGTTGGTATGAGGAATTTATTGTTTATTCTACCCATGATACTTTGAGAAATTATCATGGTAGGTGATGTTATATTGAGATGTATGCCTTTTGAGAAATAACTATTTAATCAATCATGATGTGTTACATGTAATTTGATGTTTATATTATTTTGTAGTGGTTGGAAGGTATCATGATTTTAAAGTATATATTTTGCAAAGATAGTATTGGAATACTTGTAGAATGATTAATTTTGAAACACATTTTCCTACGAGAACATTGAGAGGATGATTTTAACACCCTAAGGCTAGTTGTGATTAGTGGCATGGTACTGTAGGACAGTAGGTAAGTCCTAAAGAGGAGACAATCCCAAAGAAGGGATGGTGCGCTTTTTGTAGCTCTAGAGATGGACCATTTTTAGTGATAGTTCCAAAGAAAGAATTTTTGTTGGTCATAGGTTTCAAAGAGAGAGCCCGAAAAGTCATAGGTTCCAAAACGGGGGCTGCTCTAAAGAGGGGGTCCTAGTTCCAAAGAGAGGACTGCATAACCCTGTCAACAGGTCAAAAGTGTTGACCATAAGTAGTGAGGCCCAGGGTTATGGTTTGTGTATTTAAACTTAGATAGTTTTGACATAATTGCCCACTATGAACTTTATTCTAAAGCATCTTGCTGTCTTTTATGCTACTAGTGCTAATTGCTAAGTTATGTTTCCTTCTTATTGACGTGAAGTTACATGATTTCCAAACTATGTTGCATCTTTCTTATAGCATTTTTGGTTTATGTGAAATCTTATACTTCAGAATTATACTGTTGTGAATCATTTAAACTATTAATTTGAACTACCTTTGATAGATTATATATAATCACAAAATTAAGTGTTAAAAAATTTTTTTTTTTTTTTTTTTTTTTTTTTTTTTTTTTTTTTTTTTTTTTTTTAACCAAATTAACTAACTCTTTTCCACAATCAAGTTTGTAAGTCCTATTTACTGAGTTAGCTTAATCCCCCCTCCCCTCCTTTTTCCCTAATATTTTCTTTTTATCCAAATACTTGAGATACCGTTGATTAGATGTTCTTGGGTATTGGTGAATTGGACCTTGTTCTCTTTGGAGATTTTCTTTTTATTTGTCAAATGTTATCATTGTGGAGATAAATTTTGTGGACATAGTTTATCTTTGAGATTGATTATGTTTGAATATTGATGTTATAAAAAGTTCATGAGAAAAATTGACTCTATGGGTATAGTTTTGTTGATGTGGAGTCTGTGTTATGTTGTTCAGAGATTTTGATATCTAGATTGGAAAGATATTTAGTTATTTTGAATTAGAACTCTCACAGTCATTGTGGAAATATTGCAGAATGATGGTTTAAGGGATTTTAAAAATTCATTGTGGAAGATCTCAAATAAAACAGAGAGATGTGTACATGTTAGATAACTTAATATCTCATGTCCCTAGAGTCATGACCAGGTTTGGGGCATGACACATCACTAAAAAGTATATGTGGATGCTCATTTGAGTCACCATATAGTGGGTTGGAGGACCTTTCCTCTAAATTGGAGGGGAAAAGTTTGTCCATCCATATATATATATATATATGTATGTATGTATGTATGTATGTATTTTATACATACATATAAATTTGTATATACATCTATGTGCGTGTTATTATGTTAGTGATCATAGGGTAAATGGGTGGGTTTGGTGGGTAATGGGCCTTTATTGTTTAATTAAATGGATACATGTATATCTGACCCATTTATGGCCTAATCCAAAGCCCGCACGATAACTCTTTTGCCACCCCTAATAGTCACTGGAATCGTTTGAGGGTCTTTTAGAATGAAATTTTGTGTGCTTATAAAAAAAGGTTTGTGCGAATTAGTCATTCTAGAAAGATTAACTTACTAGTCATTCTAGGAAGATTAACTGATGTTAATTCTTTAAATCTAGTTATATAGTGTACGAGAGAGCAAGGGAGTCGAGATCGTGAACAATAGATTACCTCATTCACTATGGTTTGATTGAATAAATTTTTATCCATTAAAAAATTAATAATAATGTTCCTCACTTTCCAGTGTTTGTAAATTGGTGAACTTAATTGCCATTGCCCTTGTAATTTCATTTTTACTTTGTTGTGTTGGTTAATTGGTGGACTTGATCATCACTGTCCTTGTAATTTCTTTTACTTTGTTGTGTTTGTAAATTATTCAACTTGTAAATTCTTGTTTGTCATTAAGATATGCAAAATATAGCTTATGCAATGCAGTTGATGTTAGGTGAGCATGATGTTCAGGCTTGGTGTTTATGGTTTTCATTGACTATATTATTGCCTAGGAGTCATTCTTTCATATGATGAAACATATTAATAGCCATTGTAGCATCTATCTTTTGTTTAATACCCACATATTTTGATTGCCTTTCCAAGAAATGGAAGGACATGCTTTCTCTTTTGCGCTAGTTGATATTATTTTTTTCCTTTACAGCCAAGAGTTCTCAGCAGACTCCATGCAGTTTGAATTGTCATAAAGGAAAGGGTTCATTTGCATCCAACGTTGCAACTACTTGGTTAAAGTATATAACTTCTTTTTAAATATATGTATTACTTTTGCCGTCGTTTGCACTGAGTATTCAAAAGCCATGAAGCTGATCACGCTTGCTAGATTCACTCGTGTCCGTCCCACTCTCCCTGAAATAACTGGTCCTTTGCAGTTTCGTTGCTTCCAGCCTGATTTTGTTCCTAGAGATCCCAATGCCAAGCCGAAAAGGTACAAATATCCACCATTCTATGATCCATATGGTCCAAGACCCCCACCATCTGATAAAATCATTAATCTTGCTGAACGAATTGCGGCACTACCCACTGAAGAACGCAGACAAATTGGTCCTACTCTCGCTGACAGGCTAAGGCATCCAAAGCTGCAGCCAATTTCTGTAGAAGGTCTCGATCTGGGCCCACAGGGAGGGGCTTCTGGATCTACAAAGGCTGAGGAGAAGAAGGCAGAGAAAACAGCATTTGATGTGAAATTGGAGAAGTTTGATGCGGCTGCGAAAATCAAGGTGATTAAAGAAGTAAGAGCCTTTACTAGTCTGGGATTGAAAGAGGCTAAAGAACTAGTTGAGAAGGTTCCTGTTTTGGTTAAACAAGGGGCCACTAAGGAGGAGGCAAATGAAATAATAGAGAAAATAAAGGCTGCTGGAGGCGTTGCAATTATGGAATAAAACTCCCAGTTTGCTTGATTCTGCTTTAATGGGCTTTACGATTTTGCAGTGTATCCATTGTTCAAACATATGAAATTTGTAATGTGGATGGATAGTCATCAGAAGAGATATTGAAGAGCAGTTAGAGTTGAATTTATTATGCTCATGCTTGATTTGAATCGAGTTTACAGTTGATATTGCAAGATTAGTTACTTATGTTGATTATTGTTACATGTTTCAACTGTTACTGCCTGATTGAACCATGGGTTGATTTGTTGGATTTACACACATAAATGAACTAACAGAAAAGGTCTCTTTTACAGCAAGATACCTCAAAAATGCAATCCTTTGATAATCCCGGAATTATATGGGAGTTGTTCTGCATGTATACTATGATATTCAAGGTGTTTCATTCTTCTTATCTGCAATGTTCTTGTTCTCATGGAAATCAATTAGGGTGTGTTTGGCAACTGCTCCCCCCTCCCCCACAGTTTTAGTAAACCAACTTTAATGGCATGTTTGGATGTTTAAAAAAGAAGGGGGAGTAGAGTAGAGGGAGAGAGAGTAATGCAATTACCTTATTTGGAAGTTTTTTAAAGAATGAGGGGGAGGGATTTGGAGGAGTTTGAAGGGGTTTGGACTCCCTCTAGCCCCCCAATTTTAATTCCCCCAAATTGGAGAGATTTGGAGGGGGAGTAGAGTACATCAACTATTAACCAAGTAAATTACCTAATTTACCCTTATTATATTAACAAAATTACACAAGGAGAATGGCTAATTACTCCCTTCCCCTTTACTAATTTTAAAAACATCCAAATAAGGTGGAGGTGAATCATTCTCCTCTACTCTTCTCCCTACTACTCCCCTTCCCTCTACTCCCCTCTACTCTCCTCCCTCTCTAAACTTCCAAACAAGCCATAAATTCACTTCACAGTAAGACATTAATGTAGGTTTTAATTAGCTCAATTGGTAAATTCTTTTTTTGAAATTCTATTGAAAAAGAAAAAGAAAAAGAAAAAGAATGAATAATTAATATTGCCTTTAAAGTATACATTAATCATCTATTTAATTTTGTTACGGTTAATAATATGAGCTGGAATCTAACCTAACCTAAGCTTGAAAAAGTTACAAGATCCAACGCAACAATTCCATTCCCAAAATTTAAGATTTATATGGGCCTGAGTGCAAATCCGTACCCATTAACCCAGCCCTTTCAATACAAAAAGAGGCTGTAGAGAGAACCCATGTCATATTGATATGGGCCCCACATTTAGCATACAAATATTGTCCAACCCATTCTATTCACACGACGACGAGACAAAGCAATAACTTAAAATAAAAGGCACTGACCTTCAGTCGAGTCGGCATCAGTTAAGTTAAAAGGTACTTTGAACTTTCTTATTATGTACAAAAAAATTTGATATGGACTGCTTACTTTTGATTTATAGGTATGAAGCCTAGACTTGGTTTTGATTAAGGTTTAAAATTTTTAATTGGTTTGAGTGAGAGAGAGAGAGAGAGAGAGTTAGAAAGATTAGAAAAAGATTATGAAAAAGGTTGCCTGCCATGTGTTTGATGAAATTTCTCTTAGACAACAGGTGATACATAAATAATCCTTTGATTCAACTCTTTCTTTTTTTTCCCATATTGATATAAAATATTTGGCCTTTTGTTGGATTCACAAGAGTTGTCATCGATTTCTTGGCTTGGTTGGTTTTATTGGTTTGTTTGTTGTTCAATTCTAAGATTCCAACATAATCAAGCAAAGCAATATGTGGCACTGGTATGAAACTAGGAAATATTTTGGGGTTTGTAAGTTGGAACACTGGATTACAAACCATGCTGCAGAATGCGATTTTGGGTGTAGGTCCATTTCTTGAAGACAGTGCGTGGGGTTGTCTTGATCTTAATTCATTGTGAAGGTCAGAACCTTAAGTTCATGAATTGCGCTTCATAATTTGCCAAGAACAAAATCTGTTTTTAACATTGCCTTGGAACTCATTCAAGACTGATTATAATTTATACTGCAGTTTTCCTTCATACTGGTGATCCATTATCAATCACGTGACCATATATAAATGGCTATGGAACTTGATGAATTGATAATGAATGCGTCTTTTGTAATTGTTTTTATGATAAGATTTTGATACCATTTTTCGATATTTGGCCGTGTTATGATTGGACAAGTCGTTCTAATAGTTGGTGCATGTTAACAATTAATTGATTGGCTTTCTACTACATGTGAGAGTTAGTCAACTTCTCAGAGTAAAATAAAATACAATAAAATACAATAAATCTGTCTGTCCCACTGCCTCCCGCATCAACTTCTCAGAGTAATAGACTAATAGTTTTTATTCTGTTTCTTTCATCTTCCTCCATATACACAGCATTTGGAATTGAAAACCTAAACTCAATACCTGCATAAAGCTCAAATTCTCAACAAAAATGGCGATCTTCCAAGCAAGGACCTGGCTTTCCAGAAGTTTTTCAACTCTCTCTTCCCATCCGTTGCGCATTTGTGTCGTTGGAAGTGGACCTGCTGGATTCTACACCGCTGAAAAGGTAAATCTCTCTCTCTCTCTCTCTCACACAAAATATATACTTGTATGTATGTTTGTAGGTTTGGTTGCTAAGAAAGTAAAGGAATGCATAATTAATTATGAGCTTCTTTATTTTTCTGTGTTTGAATTGCGTGTGAATAGATGCTGAAGGCACATCAAGAAGCGGAAGTTGATATCATCGATAGATTGCCAACGCCATTTGGACTAGTACGGTCCGGTGTAGCACCTGATCATCCTGAAACAAAGGTGAAAGTATTTCAAGTTTTGCTTCTTCACGATTTTGTAGTAATTATAATTGGATAACATGTCATGTGGATTATTTATTGAATTCTCAATGAATGCACAAGTAAGGTTACATTAATACTCTATTAAATGATATATTTTTTCAACCTATCATTTTTTTTTAATTAATATTTTTCAAAAACTATTGTCAAATTGTGCATAAATATTAAGACAATTTGAAAAGCACACAAAACAACAACCAATTTGTGCCTGCAAACTAATTAATTATTTGACAGGTGTATTTTTTTTCTTTTTGAAAATTTTGCATCGCAGCTCATAATTGATTATTTATTATTACTCTTTAACTTGTACAAATAGGACACTCGTAACAAGACCCTTCTCGATATAATCATGTGGGTCACAATCTGTATGTCTTAGAGATGATTCCAAGTTCTATTGAGGTGTTTAGTCAAATTCTTCAAATGTTTGTTATTAAATACTTGTTTTAATTGAGCTTAGTTTACCAGAAAACTTGCAACAGATTGTCATCAACCAGTTTTCTCGGGTTGCACGCCATGACCGGTGCTCATTTTTTGGAAATGTGACCCTTGGGTCTTCAGTTTCCCTTTTGGAGCTTCGTGAGTTGTACCATGTGGTGAGAATGCTAGCACTACGTTGCTTTACTATGCAGGAATTTTTTTTAATTATTTATCTTTTTTGTGGTAAATATGGTTCTAAATGTTAAATTTGTTTGACTAACAGTTTAACAATTTGATCAGGTTGTTCTTGCCTACGGTGCTGAAAGTGACAGAGAGCTTGGTATTCCAGGAGAAGTATGTTTAATAAGAACTAGAGTATGCTTGGTTGTTGTTTCTTTAGTCTGTCAGTGCTCAGTTGGACAGCTATCCTTGAAAATATCTTATGCAGAATCTTGGGTTTGGATGAAACATGGAAGTTTGGAGTTTGCTTACTGTTTTTTATGTAATAAACTTTTTCTAGGATCTGGTTGGCATTCATTCAGCCAGAGAATTTGTTTGGTGGTATAATGGGCACCCAGATTGCAAAAACCTAGATCTCGACTTGAAGAACACTGATACAGCCGTCATTCTTGGCCAGGTAAGTTCATGTTTTATTGATTGTAAGGGAGCAACGTATTTTATAGATCATTGTCCAAATATTCCTTTTTATAACACAATAAATAAGTAATCACATTTAGGATATGTATTGCAAAACTAATAGGTAGTGCATGGTCCCAGTTAAGGAGCCCAACTTAGGGACAAGGAGGAATTAGTTAGAGTGTGGTTTCAAGTTACAACAACAACAACAATAGCAACCAAGCTTGAATCCCAAATTTTTTTGGGACTAGAGTGTGGTTAAGTTGCAATAATGTCATTTTGATCTGTATTCTGTAATTGAACTGAAAGTATGATCCTAGACAGGCCAATGAGCTCTAGCTCAATTGGCACCTCCTCTTGTTGCAAGTGCTAGGTGGAGGGTTGAGGTTGTGGATTTAAGATTTATTGGGTGTGTTTTACTTAACAATAAAAAAGACCCTAAATGGAGTGAACTTGCTTATTTTGTTTAATATGATCTATACCAAATACTTTGGATTAAATTCTGTTTAGTTAAGTGGAGAAATGATATGTGAATTGGAGAAACAGATACATAGAAACTGTGCTCTAAGATTGATGTGCAAGAGAACAATAAAGCATGGATGGAAAAGCATATGACATTAACATGAGATTCCAAAAGTATGAGGTTGTAAATTAAAAATATTTGTTGGTAAAAAAATCTTTCTCTTGACTTTCAGGGTAATGTAGCTCTTGACGTAGCACGTATCCTTTTACGACCAGCAACAGAATTGGCAACAACTGATATTGCAAGTCATGCTTTGGCTGCTTTAGAGGAGAGCTCTATCAGGTCTTTCTTGTCTTGCCATTATGTAGCAGCTTGATAAACTTATGACTTGTGTTGTGTTTTTAAGTTAACAAATAATGCAGGAAGGTGTATTTGGTTGGAAGACGTGGACCAGTCCAAGCAGCTTGTACTGCTAAAGAGCTACGTGAAGTTCTTGGTAATTCATGAATTTACTTGTTTTGGCACAATGTTAAATTATTTTCATTTCCCTTTTCTATATATTACAGTGCATTTATTTTATGGTGTAACACTGAGATAAATTATCTCGTGGAGAGTATATTCATGCCAAAAGTTAAAAACTAAAAGAAAACCATATGCAGTACATCTGAGTTTTTTGACAGGCTTTGTCAACTGCTTTAAATCAGAAGTTTCTGAAGTTTTATATACTACCAGTTTTTTTATCATTCATAGATAGTGACCTGATCAGTTTAAATCAAGTTCCACTGTTTGGCTTTTATCCACTTTTTTGATCATTGTCCTCTAAGTAAGGACTAGAGAACAACGGATTGATTTAAATCTATCTTTTCCTCTCTCTCTCTCTCTCTTAACCATACCATGCTCATAATCATCCACAAATCATGTGCCCCATTTAATTGGGTATATGTATATAACATCTTTATTGAAGTTATCAAGAGGCTTGTAACTTAGTGGCATTGCCTGGACTCCTCTATAAGGAAAACTGGGGTTCAAAATCTCCCCTCCCCCACTTAAATAATATTTTGATTAAAGTCTTACCCTGTTCAATTTAGTATAACTGTTTGTGCAGTGTGTAAATTTTCGAGTGTTCAGCCTTTTGTTGCAACTAAAAATTATATGACTTCATCATGCGATGAGTAACAATTGCTTCTGATTATTTGCAATTTGATGTTGTTATAGGAAGTGCTCCTTTCAAATGTGAATTTAATAGAATAATTGGCATCTTATTGCAGGTATTAAAGATCTTTGTATTCATTTACAGGAGGCTGATCTTCTTAAAACCCCAAAAGATGAGGTATATCTCTACTTTCAGTTATTTCTTTGTGCTCTGAATAGGGCATATTTGTTACAAAAAGAATAAATAAATAATAGCATGATAACAATAGCAACCATAATAATAATAATAACAATAATAATAATGGTGTTTGTGATGTTAAGGTCCTTTTTACTACCATTGACAATATTAAATGCCATTGTTTTAGCGACTGTTATTTATTATTTTGTTTTATTTTTTTTCATTTCATTTTTAATGCTTGGTCCTTTCTATTGTTTTTATATGTATCTTCTGATTCTGCCATTTGGCAAAGGAAGAGATAAAGAACAATCGAATTCAGAGGAGGGTTTATGAGTTGCTCTCTAAGGCAGCCACCACAGGACCTTCCAATCCAAGATCCGGTCAACGTGAACTCCACTTTGTTTTCTTCCGGAAACCAGATAGGTTTCTAGAGTCGGATGAAAGAAGAGGCCATGTTTCTGGCGTGCACTTTGAGAAGACAGTTCTTAAAGGTAGAAAGCCTTCTTGTGTCCTACAACGTATTGTGGCTGCAATAATTGTGTCTATTCAGCACATTGAACAAACTTTTGTAGATTCATCATCATTAAATCAACTGGTTATGTTCCATTCTTCAGAATTACAAGATGACTTGTGAAAATGTCATGGAAAATAGGATCCTTTCCAAAACTACACAATCATTATGTGTCTATGGTTTGTCCGAGTGTGCATAATTACATGGAATTTATTCAATATTATTTGTAGATGTTGGTGATGGAAAACGTATTGCAGTTGGTACTGGACAATTTGACGACCTTGAATGCGGGTAATTTCTGCTAGAAGCTTTGAATCTTCATATAGTTCACATAATAAGCTATTAATAATTCTACTAATACTCTCTTGAGGTTTAATTGTAAATATTACAACTTTTTTTAATAAAAATATATATAATTCCTGATCATACTGTGCCATGTCATGGTTAGAAAGGCAAACCATTTAAATTACTAGAAGATGAATGAATTCCTTTATTCTTGGTGATGATCAGTGAAACCAACATAAAGAATAAACAAACTAAACTGAGCCTACTATATCTTCTGACGAAGTCATTGAAATGAGGTACTAACTCTATGGCAATGTGCCCTCTCTTTATGTAGGATGGTGCTAAAGAGCATTGGTTACAAATCAGTTCCAGTTGACGGTTTACCCTTTGATCATCAGAAAGGTAAAACAAAAGGATGGATGCACCAAGTTGGTCTTCTCATTCTTCTCTATTCTCATTGCTTGCAATTTGTATTTGCTTTAGGAAAACTACGTAAATTGTTGAGAATTTACATGAATTCCCAGATCTATGAAATGCAAAAATAGAAAGAAAAATAACACACACACAAAGGCAATCACACAACACAAGAAATTACGTGATTCCACAATTTTCCTACGTCCACGGAGTGTAGTGATTTTACTATTTTCGGGGAAATTATACAAAAGTGTGGCAATATAGTTTTCTCTCTTAAACAACATGACCATTATCAACACTAATTTGAAACAACGGTATTTATATCCCACACAACATATTCACAATGGACTAAAAAAGTGGCCAAAATACCAAAGTGTTCATGGACTGAGCCTCAGAAAACACTCATTAAAAGCCATAACACTTTTAAATTGGGTTGGGTCATAATTCAGATCAAGCACAAATTAGGCTCCACTTAGCCCAATCATAAATGTCGTTATATTAAGAGCAGCAGTGTTCTCCAAACTCGCTCTTAATTTTTTCCCCAACATATGCTTGATAAAAAATTTAATTAAAACATGTATGTAAAATCTTAGGGGGAGACTATCTTTTATCTCCAAAAAAAAAAAAAAAAAAAAAATCTTAGGGGAGAGGAGGGAGGGGGATTCAAAACTTGAGTACCTGATATTTTTTTTTGATAGGTGAGTGCCTGATAATTACTTTGGATTTATTCATTAAATTCAATATTTATTATGCCAAAAAAATTTTCCAATTGAATGCGTGTGTGGCCAATCCAACCCCTTCTTTGGATTGGTAATTCACGAGTTAGTACATATTTTGTGGAGTTTTTGTTAACTTTTTCCCCATTTTTTTTTTAATAAATTTTAATATAAGTATTTTAGTCTTATTATTGAGGTTCTATTCATATTTTATTTTTTGAAGCACGGGCACAAACACAACATGACATGAGTAACACTGCAAGTCTTGTAAAATTAGGACACGACATGGCGGGGATACGACAATTAATTAATTAATATATATCTTTAGGTCTCAGATTTGGGGTTTTACACAATGTTTTTCCATTTTTGATTTCTTACAAACTGTTATTTCTCCTTCTTGATTTGTTGGTAACTGTTTCAAGTACAATTTGTTCACTATGGTGGCACGATGTACTTTTTCAATAAAGCTTTTATTACCTATATATATATATATATCTTTAGGTTTGGGTATGTTTTGTATTAGCAGAGGTGGTTGGTGCTCTGGAATTGTTAAAGGACCTTACTGGGTGGATTTGTGAAAAAACATCAGAAATGGTTGGACTAAATTTGCTTCACATACACACCTTGAGGTGGGTGATGGCAAGTGTAAATAGCAATTGAATTTTCAGTTGCAAGTTCCTTGAGTTACTCGGATTTGCTAGAGATACAAGGCCTTGATTTTGGATTATATGGAGTGGGTTAACGGTTGGCAACATTGGAAGCCAGTATTTATCAGAGAGGCTCAATATTGGAAGAGAGAAACCTTGGCACATTTCTTTGATGATTAATATGCAGTAGGTCACCCCCACAGGAGGTGATAAGTTGGTGTGTGGCTTCCATCACCAACAAAAGGATTCCAGGTTAAAAGGTTTTATAGAGTGAGCTCCAAGCAAGAAATGTAAGTTCCACCAATTTTCCCTAGAAATGTATTTGGAAAACTAGAAACCCACCTAGAGTCGCATTCTTTATTTGGACTGTGGCTTTAGGGAAAATGTTTTTCAATAAGTATATTTAGGGAAAATCTTGACAATGGATAATTTACGAAAGAGGGGCATTCTCATTATTCTTTCTCATTATGGACTGGTGTTGTATGTGTAAGGCTAATGGAGAATCAATGAACCATCTCCTTTTACACTTTCCTATTGCTAGAGATTTGTGGGGATTATTTACTTTGCCTAGTTGGACTCAAGTGGGAAATGCCAATTCTGTTCTTGCTATGCTGGAGATTGGAGTGAGGTGCTGCACCTATATGTCTCAGGTGGTGCATTTGGAAAGAGAGGAATTATTTGAATTTTTGAAGGAAATGAAATATCATTGCCAAATCTTAAGTTCCTATTTCTAAAGACCCTATGAGTGGTGTCTCACGTCCTTTACTTTCTTTATGAATTCTTTTTTTCGATTTTGTAGATACTTTACTTATTAGCCAACAAGTTTTCGTCCTGTATATATTTCTTTCTATGTTTCTTGCCTTCTTTCCTTGTTTTAGCGTTGTATACTTCCTGTATACAAGCTTTGAGTTTTAATAAAATTCTATTACTAATCAAAATATATATCTTTAAGTATATTTTATTTAAGTTTTTAAATAAATAACAACTATCAAAATCTTTAAACACGTCTAAAATCAAAGGAATTTCCAACCCGTGCCTCTCAGCTTGTAGGTCACCTGCTTCACAACTTCACAAATGAATTTATATGCTAATCCATGCAATGACTTTGTATTCAGGTGTGGTTCCCAACATCAGAGGTCGAGTTCTACATGATACTTCAGGAGATCCCACTCTGCTTGAGGAGGGATTGTATGTATGTGGATGGTTGAAAAGAGGACCAACTGGGATAATTGCTACAAACCTCTATTGTGCTGAGGAAACCGTAAGTGATCTATTGTGTTTCATAGAATGAAAGTACAACTTTTTATTTACTTATTAAAAAAAAGAGTACAACCTTTTATGAGAATTTAAATTTTGTCTATCATATATCCTTTTAGAGGTCTGCTAATCTGGTCTGATATGGTAGGTTGTGAGTATATCTGAAGATCTTAATCTATTGGCATCAAAAGCCAGCTTGCCCAAGCCAGGCAGAGAGGGTCTACTCCATTTATTAGATAACCGGAAAGTCAAATTCGTGCAGTTCAGTGCCTGGGAAAAGATAGACTCTACAGAAACTAGGCTTGGGAGTCTTAAAAACAAACCCAGGGATAAATTAACTACGTGGGAGGATCTACTCAAAGTTGCTAGGGAATAAATCAACACCCTTATCATAGGGATTTTTTTTCTTCTCCTGCTTGAACAGTCTCCCCCCCCCCCCCACCCCCCCCCCCCTCTGTGTATCACAGAAAATAGAATAAAGAAAAAATTATAGAGAAGAATTCATTATTTTTCTTGTTGGAATGCCCTGTTGAGCATCAAGTTTGAGCCATGAATTCTTTTGTGCCAAAAAAATTAGAGGGATTCTCTTTTTACCTTCTCATTTTTTTGCTGACTTAGGAAGTTCTGCTGTCGGTTAAATTGACCTATCATTTGCATGTCAACTACCAGCGCATTACCATTGTATGCACTGAAATGCTGGAGCAGCATCACATACACAATCTAGAGAGTAGTTAGAAACTTAGAATTACATGAAGTCATGATGAAATAATAGAGAAAATAAAGGCTGCCAGAGGAGTTGCGATTATGGAATAAAACTCCCAGGTTGCTTGATTCTGCTTTAATGGGCTTTACGATTTTTCTGTGGATCCATTGTTCAAACATATGAATTTTGTAATGTGGATGGATAGTCGTCACAAGAGATATTAAAGAGCAGTTAGAGTTGAACTTATAATGGTACTGCCTGATCGAACCATAGCTTGTTTTGTTGAACTTACAGAAAATAATCCCAGAATTAAGGACTTGTTCTGCATGCATACTATGACATTCAAGTGTTTCATTATTCTTATCTGCATTGTTCTAAACTTCTTATACTTACGGTTAAAGAAGACAAATCATATATAATGTAGACAAATCATATATAATGTACGATACTAAAGTTAAGAGAGTTTCTAAGGGTTCGTTTGGTTTAGAAATAGTTCAGTTTTCAAAATTCATAACTCAAACTCAAAACTAATAACTCTTAACTCAAACCTCACTTTCACTCAAAAATTGCAAAACATTTGCTTGATTTAAAAACTCAGTCACATATTTCATTCTAATAACTCAACTTTTTGCCAAAACTATGGCGCCCACCCACTGACACTACCTAGTGGGTCTACCATTGCTACCCACATCTCTATAACTCTCTGCTCTTCCCATATCTTTCTTTATTTCTCCCATTAGAAAACCCTGCATTCTTCACTTTCCTCTCGCCTCCCACATCGATGCATGCTCACAACAAACCAGGTTCTCTTCTTCTTTTTCATCTTCTTTCATTTGCAATTTTAGTTTCCTTTCCACAACACCCATTTAACACGTCTCTTCCCAGAAAACCCATGTTCTGCCTCTCTCTTTGTTGAACTTAGATTGTGGTCAAGGGCCTGAGCACAAATTAGGAGTTCAATCTTTGTCGCCGGCACTTGCTAAACCATTGTTTAAGGTATTTTTCTCATACGCTTTTGGTTTCGTCTCTCTATCTCCCTTGCTCTGTTTGGTTTTGATTTAAAATTAACCTAAGGACAATATCTACTCTACTTCGCCTCTGAAAATGTATGAAGATGTTGGGTCTTTAATTTTTAACCCCATTTCCCACAACAATATTTCTATAATCAATGGGTTCTGTTTAGAGATGGCAATGGGGCGGGGTGGGGCCGAAGGATGGGGTCTTTATCCCCGCCCCGCATGACGGGGGAAACTTTCTAACCCCATCCCCGCCCCTTGGGGCCCTGTGAAGCCCCACCCCACCCCGTAAAACTCTACTTTTTGTTAATTTGCCATACAATTAGTACAATTTTTTTAATGAAACCTACTTCATTAATAAAAATATACTTGAAAAATTACAACTAAAATTATCCCATCAAATCAAATCAATTTTTAGAAAAAAATTGAATAATATATCCAAGCATTTAACAAGATAATTAAAAAAAAAAAAATCATAGTATAACTCATAACAAAATAAAGGCAGAGAATCGCATTGGGTAGAATAAAATAAGCTAATATTGATATGTTTATTTAAATATAAGGGTTTTAGGGTATGAAAAATTTAAAATTATAACCCTTAGCAACGCGGGGCAGGTCTAAAAAGTCTAAACTCATCTCTATCTTGCCCGGTGGTATGGGGCTAAAATCCCCATCCCTGCCCCACCACCTTTGTGTGGTAGAGAAAACTCGCATGGGGCGAAGCGAGGAGGGGCGGGTTAAGCAAGACGAGGCAAAATTATCATCCCTAATTCTGTTGAGCATGGGTTTAATGTTATCTTTGCTAGTTAGATTAGATTGGAACAAACTTAACTGAATATGTAGTAGATGTTTGGAAAAACGTTTGAATTTTTTCAAGCACTTAACTTAATCAACATACTACTCAAATTAGTTTGGATATAGATGAATTCTTTAGTGACATAAGGTGTCTTTCGTATTTTCTTTAGAAAGTTTGGTGTGCATTATACTTGAGTAATTCATTTGAAATTGGAAAACTAGGTAGCATGTATAAATTGGTTTCTGGAACCAAGCTGGAAGCTATGGATTGACATATTGTTAACCATGTCCTTATCTGCCGAAGTCCGATTGCTTCTGTAATTTTCTTTAAAATTTGCGTTTGGCTGAGTGCAAGTAATACTGGATCCAGTTTGGGATAGGTAGGCAGTTTCCTAGGACTTTTTTGCTAGTTGCATCAATCTCTACTCTTATGATACTCTCTCTCTCTCTCTCTCTTCATTCTTGACATGTAACATAAAATTTCTAGTAGCATTTGTCGATTTATTTTTATACAATAACAGATTCAATTCCCTTTTTCTTTGCTCTCTTGTTCTTTATGTAAGACCGCTGTTGGCATTTGGGATATGATGAGTTCCCATTTGAGGTGGGAAACAATATGAAGGAAGGAGCTCTAACTTGTCAGTGAAGAGTCTGAGACGCCTCGGTATTTCGGTGAAGATTCAGATGCAGTTCATCTCAGGTGGCTTTGATGCTTCAATTCAGACTATTGGAGGCCGCTGGGGATGATGTAGATGAAATGTGAGAGAAGGTGGAGAGAGGGAAGTGAAAAAGAGGGAAAAGTGTTGCATAAATATTTTGAGGGAAGAAGTGAAATGAAATACCCATTTGCAACGATAATATTAAGTGTTTGAAACTGATTTGACAATGCACTGATAATGGGCCCCACAAAGTCTTTATATTTACCATTATTACTACTGAAACTCAATTCTCAGTTTTTGAAAACACCCAAAACTTGTTTCCGAATTCCATCACTCAAACTCAAATTTTTGAGTTTTGAGTGATGGAAGCGAATGTTAAAAACCAAGCCAAATACATTTTTATTTGTGGGACCCACGCGTTTTGGAAACACAATGATAAATATTAAGTGATATCTCTCAATTTATTGGTGATCCAAATAGGCTCTAAACAATCTTGTTTTGTTAATTCTGAAGTGAAATGGCAAAACTTTATATAATTTAAATTTTGTTATGGTTAACAATAATGGGTTTGGCTAATTACTTCACGTGGAATCCAACCTAACCTAAGCTTGAAAAAGTTTAAAGATCCAACACAACCATTCCATTCCCATTCAACCGATAAAACATCTATCCGAAATGTAAGATTTATATGGGCCTGAGTGCAAATCCGTACCCATTAAGCTCAGCCCTTTCAATACAAAAGAGCCTGTAGAGAGAGAACCCATGTGGGGGTTGGCTTTGTGTGGGTCCAAAGGGCCCACATTTAGCATACAAATTGTCCAACCCATGCAAACGACGAGACTAAACAAAACTTACAAAAAGTCATTTGACAAAAAAAAGTAAAATCCAACCCAATTCATTGACGAAAGAAACAAAAAGCAATCCTAATATTCTCCTCTCCTATTCTTATCATCTCCCAACCGTAAAAGCAGTTTCTAACGTTACCTGATTCGAAATTTGAAATTTCAAAACCCAAAGAGAGCGTCTCCCAAGTGGGTCCCCATCCCCCACCCCCAGCGCCAGCCAGCGTTAGCCGTTCAACTTCAACCCCCAAAAAAAAAAAAAAAAAAATCATCATCCCATTCCCACCCCTCTTTATTCCCCAAATTCCAAACTCACAAGTCTTCTCTCTCTCTCTTTTTCTTCCACGTGTCGCCATTATATAGAAAGAAAATATATTCTGTGAAGTGTCAGCCAACGAGAGCGAGTAATGTACATATTTCACACTCGCGACGATTTGTATGAATTTTTGGGGGGTGGTGGGGTACGTTCTTTGAGTTTCCCGCCCAATTGGCATAGACCAAAAAAAACATTAAAAAAAAAAAAAAAAACCAATGACTCTCTCTATAGCTATAGGAAGTGGTTTTTTAAGGATATATATATAAAATCCGCTCTGTCAGAAGATTTACATATATTTGATTTTGAGTGTGTTACTTCAGTATTCTCCGAAACAATCCCGTGTTTTTTGCTCTGTGTGACCAGAAATAGAAAAAACAAAGAAAATCTGAAAAAACAGACACACACCCCCAATAGCCACAGCCATGGAAGACTCAGTCAAGGAACAGACCCAGACTCAGACTCCACTTCCTGGTACACAACTACACCACCTCTCTCTCTCTGTTTTTATTTATTTATTTATTTTTATTTTATAGTGTTTTTGGGTACTGAGGTTGTGTGGTGTTGTGTGTTTGTTTTAAGGAGACATTGTAGGATCGGTGAAACCGAAGCTTCAACGTTACCCACTGCGTTCAGGGACTAAACTCAAGGAAGAAAAGCCACCGGCCCCTGAATTATCAAACCCTTCTTCTACTTCTGTATCTAAGCCACGGTACAATTTACTTGTTCTTTTCTGCAGACGTTTGGTATTTGGGGTTTTTATGACTGTTTTAAATATGTTGTTACATGGGGATATGTGATTTTTTGAAAATTTGTTAAAAATTTTGGTACTTTTTGCAAGATATGGTTAACATCGCAATTTTGCTTGTATGTTTGTTAAAGGGGGAATTTTTTTTTGAAGTGTTAGATCACTGAAGTGTTTGAAGATCAATTATTAGTAAAATTTCTGAGTTTTATAGATAAGTTATTACATATTAGGGTTAGATGTAAAGGAGTGATCTTTAATGTAAATTAGTGAAGAAGGTCTCATAGTGGATTCAATTTTCGCAGTAAATAAGTGTAGGATCATTGAGTAATGAAATCTCATTCTGTCTCTATTGGTTCTGCTTAGAGTAAAAAGATGCATATATGATCTAATTGACATTTTGTAAAGAAAGCTAAAAGTGTCTCTAATGTTTTTGAGTATCATAAGGTGTCAGTGGGTAATTGAAAGTAGTTTGTTTTGAAAACCCTGGAAGGATTTGTGCAATGTGTAAAGAGGTAAATAACAGTTAGAATTATGGTTATATGATTAAATTACCATTTTCTAACGGCTGTAGTTTTTGGAACAATCAGTATTTTATCATGATATCAAAACAGGAGATCTTCAATATTCACTATTGATAACCATGATACTTCAAACTTTTAAATTCGGATTGGTGTTTTATGTATGTGTTTTACCATGTGATTCTCTCATTCTCAAATAATATCTTGGAGTGGCAACTGGCTGATTTTCTCATTTATTTTTTAGGGTGAGACCTACATCAAGTGTAAGTAAAAGTGTTAGTGTTCTTGATCTTTCTGGCAAGGACAAGTCTGCAAAGCCACCTAGGAGGCTGTCTATTCCTGCCAAGTCTATTGTCAGTCCAGCACCAAAACCGGCTGGCAACATCACTCCAATTTCGGAGGCCAGACAGAGGAGAACTGTTGCTAGTCAGGGGAAAAATGATACACCTGTCTCCGATGTTTCCAGAACAACAAGAAAGAAATTCAATGTTTTGTCCTCGGCATCATATTGGCTCTCACAGATTAAGCTCTCTGAATCTGCTGCTAAGCACTCAATTTCACTTGGCTTTTTTAAATTAGCGTTTGAGGCAGGATGTGAGGTATTATTACAATTCATGTTTTTTCAAATTCCTCATTGATTCTTCTTACTTCTGCAATTGCACAATCAAATCCAGGATTTAGCCTTGTGTTGAAACAAAAACCTAGCTATTTAATAACCCATAATATTATAACTAAGAGGAATGTAGAAGCAATGGTTGGCTGTGTCAAAAGGTAGGTGGAAACTTGGACCTGGACTGGTGCAATCCTGAAAGGGAGACGATTTCTCAATTCAGATCTCAGTGGATAGAATTTGAACAAAATGCATGATTGCTACAATATTCTCTCAATCTCTCAATCTCTCTCTCTCCCTCTCTCCCTTTTAATTGGGAAGAGACTCATAAACATGAACTCTTATATTCATTAAAATTTGTCATCTATACAAGGCAAAAGGGTAAAAGCATCAAGGTCAAGCACATACTCTTTTCCTCCTTACCTAAGGGTTGATTTGCATGTACTTGTTGTTTATATACTCAGTTTTGCATGCCCACCTGTGTTTTCATTGAACACATGGACTGGCAAATGAACTTTAATTTACTTTCTTTTCCTTGAATTTATGCAAGACTTAATTTTGACCAGTTTCTGACTTTTATTTTTTCCTTAAAAATAATATTACGCAGCCTCTTCAGCGAATGCGAGATGAGCTCAAGTCCTACACTCAGCGACATGACCTCAGTGAACTTGGGGAACCTGTGAAGGAATTATTTGAAAGGTATAACATATCAGAAAACACAGAGCAGGTGCAGGTCTCTGAAACCTTTTCTCAGGTGCCTGAAGAGGGAACTCGATCATCTGATGATGATGTTCACAGCTCTTCTTCTACTGGGGGAAGTAGGAAGTTGAAGCCCAGGTCTTTGAATGCTGATGCTGATCAAACTTCTCCAGTCACTGAATCTACCAAGAAGAGAACTATTCAGAAGAACAATTCTGCAATCAGGACTAGGGGATCTTTGAATAAGAACTCAGCAAATTCAAAACTTGTTTCAGAGACTGGGGGTCGTAAATCGCTAAAGAAACCTGAGAAGCCAAGTAAGCTGGATTCTAGTAGAGAAAAGGGCAAGACCAAGCAGGGAATGAAATCTGCTGCTGAAGCAGGTAAAGCATAGTTAGATATTTGCCTATTTCTCTCTTAAATCAGCTAATATGGCTTGGGCAACTTAATAGAATTTGATTCACTGTCATTTGCAGTTCCAGTCAGCACTTTGCCTGCCGAGGATGTGCTCCAAGAGAACAAAGAAAATATGGTATAGTAATTTAATCAACACTTTTTTTTCTGTGCACTAATCTATTTACATTTTCTGCTAGTGAATATTGTGCATATTAAAAATGGTCAATGCTGTACTGTAAACATGCATTTCAATATATCAGAATGATCTAGCTTTTTTGGTTTGTTTTATGGTTTCTATTAATTTCTTACCATATTAATTTCTTGTAGGATGCTCCCTCAATGGAAGAGATCAACTTGTCTGAGGTAGTGTAGACATTCTGCAACAAAGCTGCTGGATCTTTTCATTGTCAATCTCTTGGGTTTGTCTTCAGTGTTTTTAAGTGGGGGCTTTTCCTTTGTATAGAAAGGGTTTAAGGTGGAAGTGTTTCAGTCTGGTGTGGAGGATGATTTATATTTCTTTTATTGGTGGTTTAATCTTGGATTGTTTGTGTAGTACTATATAGTTGCTGGTGAAACCGAAGTGTATTTTGACTCCTTAAATTTATTTGGTATTGGTCCAATATTATGTAATTTTTGCAGCCATAAATTTTGGTTGACATGCTCAGTAAAAAGAAAAGAAAAAAAAAAACATATTGGTTGTCATAAACCAAACCCATCTGATATCATTGCAAACGGATTCTATATTTCAATGTAGAATGGCGATGAATGTTGTATTGTATGGTCTAACGGAATGCTGACATGATATGTAATGTGGACTAAATTATTTTACTTAAAAAAAAATTAACACGTGGCTAGCAATGATTCGCACACATGACAACCATTTTTAAAAGTACAAAAATACCCCTCACTTCATCTCTTTGACACAACCTAATAGGAACACAAACACACCCACTAGCGACCCCATCATTCAAACCCACTGGCAACCATATTTATCAAACCCACTAGAACCCAATTGCATCACCACTCTCCACAACCAAACCATGCTCATGAACCCACCACCCTACCAAAAAACCCAAACCCATAAATCCAAACACAACAAAATCACCCAAATCAAACTCATTCCTCAATCTCACCCAATCAAAGTTCTCTTTGCCCCTCACTTCCTAATCGGCCAAAACTTCCACTAGAAACAAACACAACAAACCCACGGGCCTAATCATTCAATGACAGACTTCTTCCGATTCATACCTAGCTTTGCAAACCTCAGGTTGAGGCTGAGAACACATCCTAGATTTCATTGATAAAAATACCCACGTTGAGAAAATGTCACTGTATCAAAGGAGTTAATGACACTAGAGTACTAAAAAGGACCGGTTTAGGGTCGCCTATGGATTTGTTGTATTTGTTTCCCGTAGAAAGGTTTGTCGTTGTTTGGATTTATGGGTTTGGATTTTTTTGATGGGCTGGTGAGTTTGTGAACATAGTTTGGTTGGGGAGAGTGGTGGTTCGATTGGGCTGCTGGTGGGTTTGATAATTAGGGTTGTTGATGGGTGGTGTTTGTGTTTCTATCAAGTTGTGTCAAAGAGATAGAGTGAAGGGGTATTTTTGTACTTTTTAAAAATGGTTGTCATGTGGGCGAATCATTGCTAGCCATGTGTCAATTTTTTTTAAAATAAAATAATTTAGTCCAAGTCACATAACATGTTAGCATTCCATTAGGCCACATAGGTAATAAACTAACAGATATAGACAGAATGATGAAAAGTAGAAGGTTTTGCAAAGTTTAAGGACGAAAAAAGAACTTTTGAACATTTAGGGATGATAAACAAACTTCTATAGAAGTTTAAGGACAAAAATGATATTTTACCCTAAATCTTAATACTTAGTGGGTTTATACTAGTTTATCATTTGATTTGAGAAGCATTTCGTTCTCTTATCATGCATTCCCTGCTTGCATAAAGTCTCCAACAGTCCAACTCACAACTAACTTTCCCCTAAAAAAATATATATATATATATTATTCGGTAATAATTTATATTTTAAAGCATGGTTTCAGATGAAAGCTCACATTTTTTGGAAAGTTCAAATTGGATTCTGTACTTTCCAAAATATTTCAATTCTTCCATAAAAAATTAAAAATTAAAAAAAAAAAAAAATCAATTCAAACCATCAACAACTGCATTTTCACATTTAATAATCCTGTAAGAGGTCCGCTATGTGAAATACGGCTGCTTATGTGACAATATTCGTGAGATGAAAAAATAGAAAGTAAATAAACAAAGGATCCCATTCAGGAAAGAAAATCCCATTTCGATTATGTCAAAATGCCGACAACCAATTGTCCACCTCTTCGAATATATATATTTTTAAGTGCACGCTTCCATCTCCGAATATATATATTTTTAAGTGCACGCTTCTATCTCCATGCATATTTATTATTATTATTATTATTATTTATTTAGCCACCAAAATGGTTTCTCTCTTAAATCTTGTGTTTTTTTTTTCTTCTATTGGTGTATCGTTTACATGAGTTAATTTTTTTGATAAGTGTTTACATGAGTTAATTGTCTCATTATTTTATCGCTTTTGACCAAATGAAAAGTTAATCACCCAGCCAAAATTTCAGAGACATGAAACTGATTCTGATGCTCAAAAAATAAAAATAAAAAAGAAATCCTGACTCCATTTTTCGAACCCAACAGACCTGAAATTCACTTATGTCAGAGAGTAAAAAAATGCTAATTGATCTCAAAAAAGTCTATGCCCCAACAACCATTCACTTGCTAAGCTGCTCTAATTTATCTACTTATTTATTTATTTATTTATTTATAATGACTCCCCACGCCACCACGCGTCAGAAGTTCTTGTATCTATAATGAAATCATCCAGCAACTACAACTTTTATGTTGAATCAAATTCATAACAATTCAATGTAATGTGATAAGTAAATTCTATTTTACATGAGGATCAACAACACGCAGTGCAGTAATTCATATTCAAATAAAACATTTGCTAGGTTTGTGATAGGATGACATGTGACATACAAGACAAAAGTTGATAAGTTTGCACAATGTTTTCTTAGAGAGCAATGTCATTTCAAACATGCCATCAAACGGACCCATGAGTGCCCCGACTAGTGCCCCATTATGGAGTTAGTCTGCTGTCCAGCTCTGCTCCACAATTTCCCTCACTCTTCGGTTGTACTCACGTTTGTTCTCGCTAAACATCCGAGCAGCTTCTGAATTTGCAGGAGAGTTGGGGTTGGGGTCACACAGCAGCGACTGCAATGAGATTATGAAAACCTTTAAAGTTCTATCATATTGTTGGGGCTAATAACTCAATAGTTCTCTATAAAATGTTTGTGTTAGCAGCTTCATCAGATGATTTCTAATTACCATTTTAATATTTCAACTGGAATTGCCTACACATTTTAAATTTTAAATGACATTGTTCCTCAACCACCGCCCCCGCCCCACCCCAATAAAGAAGACTTTGAAATGTATGCATTGCATGACAGCAGGCATATATAGTGGTGAGTAGGGTCAAAATTCAATGCCATATCCATCATTGCTGCTTGCATTTATTACATGGTCCCAGAAATGCTATATTTCTAACAATGGGGTCGCAATTGTAAATATGGTCTCAAATGGAGGAACATGTCCTTCATAGAGGTCCCTTCCAACATATGACTCCTATTCTGAAACTGAATGCTTGCCCCTCCTACCCATGTCTTTCAGATTTGAAGCAACTCTCAAAGGTAACGACACATAAGAGGGCAATGGCTAGCAGGCTAACTTGTATGACTCATGTATCAGTCCTACAACTATTTTACTTTTAAACTTTGAATTACTTCAATTTTTTACCTCTAGAGTGCCCAGAGTTTAACTGAAGCCCTAATTTAAATATTACACAGTCAAGCATTCCGTGAAGGTACTGTTTCTTTTTCTTTTCTTTTCTTTTTTTATGGGTAGATGGTAGGGGAGGAGGAGATGGTCAGAGAAACACTAACGAAATTGTGAAGGTACATATAAACACTGATGACAGGTCAGATTAAAATCTGCCTGAACAAAAATGGGTGAGGTGAGAAAAGAATCTAAAACACACTATGTGAAAAAAAAAACAGAAATCTATACCATGACATTGGTCAACCAAAAAAACAGAAATTATGTGAAAAAAGCCTGTAGTTGTCCAGATATCAACAAAACACCATATTTAAGAAGGATCAACAAACCCTTTAAATGCAAAAAAAATCTATATCATCAGAAACATATATATATATTAAAGCCCCTTCACTTCATTTTTTGATAGAGCACCACATGGAAGAAGGATAAAATAAATGGTGATCAGGTTGAAATGTCAGAATACATGTTAATTGCACAGATGGACATGCAAAAAATGCACAAAGCTCATGGTATGGAATACTTTTCACCTAACAATAAAGTCAATAGAGGAATTTTATAAGAAAAAAGGTCAGTTGAGGAAGGCAGCAACAATTGTGTGGAGTGAGGAACAATCCCAGTGTTGATCCTAAAACAGAAGGGTCCCAGGAGGGGTGATTTGCACATGGTTCTAAACTTCTCCAACAACAAATTACAATGTACCTATGCATGTTTTGTAAGCATGCCCGTGTCCACATACATTGAAACAGAAAGAAACCTACAAGTCTTGCTCACAACTACCAAGATGGAAAGTCATGCATGGTAGATGATAAAGTGGTCTCAATGGTGAGCCCAAATGAGAACCAATAAAAATCTGCAGCTCAACTATTGTGAAATGTTGTGCCTATAGCATTACTCTTTGCTTATTAATAAAAAAACATCAAATGGGAAGCAATACTACAACCACAATATTAAACATTATACCATACCTGGATAGATGTGAGTATAGCTGCCACATCATATATAGGACTCCACTGATTTTGTAAAATGTCCAAACAAATACTTCCATCGGCATAGACTGACCAAATTTTCAAAAGAAAAAATTGAAGTCAGAAACCCTAACTTAGGTCAGATATAATATGTAAGACAGTTCCTCATCCAACTTACTATTTGGATGAAACATTCGAGAAACAAATCGCACTGTAGGTGGTTTGTTTGGGTAGTCCTCTGTGAACTGCAGAGTCAACTTGAACGTGCCTGAATAACTCAAACAAAAATTCTTTTATGTAGATTTAGATGGCTTTAAGATAATTTAACAGAAATCAGCATAGCTCCCGCTTTCACAGAGGGAGGAGGAAACCAAACAGATAAACACTCACCAAAATACCCCTCCCCACCTACCCCCCAAAAAAAAAAGGGAAAACCAACCAGCAGATCATTCTTGTTCTATATTAAACATATGGATAATACAAACGATTCAAGAACAGAAAGCAACTGGCCTACAATTAAATTATCTACAATGATCTAGCTAACAAGCAATATAAATTTAGTAACATTCCATTCAACTTTATATGTGCACTTATCTGCACACTATTTTTAGCATCCAATATACAGGGATTTGGCACTAGCAACACAAGAATGTTGGTCAAGTGGTACTTCTATTGTTTGGTCATATGACCACATTGCCACATAATTATGCACTCTATTTTTAGCATCAAATATACAGGGATATGGCGCTAGCAACACAAGAATGTTGGTCAAGTGATACTTTTATTTTTTGGTCATATGACCATATTGCCACATAATTATGCAACTGTGCACCTCACGAATTGGAAAAACTAGCACTCACATACTACTGTTCACACGCCATATATACTTGAAAGAATTATTCCAAAAACCATTAGATTAGAATCCAAATACATGCAATACAATCAATTATAGATAAAATTCCATAAACAATGATATTAGCACGACTTATTTTAAAAAAAAAAAAAACCATCATCAATTTAAAAGCAGACTACAGAAACACAAACATATATCATGGGCTGCTCAGTGACAAAGGCTATATACATTAAAGGACATTTAGCATTCTCTCAAATATGAATTATTCGACTGTGTAAAACATTGGCTGAATAATATGGATTGTAGTGAAAAGTAGTAATCAACTATATAACTTCACATATATAATGAAAAGAAGTAATCATTTAAATTGTACATCAACAGCGTAGATTTCCACAGGATGTTGAAACATTTAGGAAATGTATCAAATAAAATAACACAGAAGTAACCCATTTCACAAATGTACTGTAATCTTTTCAACAAAAACCTTCGGTGCAAGGATTTACTCACCTCCATCCCACGGTGTATCATCAGGACTGCAATCCAAACCAGACAAGAAACCAGAAATGGTTTATCCAACCGTACTTAAACATACTTGAAAAATGAAAAGAAATAGTTAAACAACTTAAGAAGAGCACAAGAAGAGATTTTATGCACATTATCCCCAGCTTACCCAAAAATTACAGCATTCCAAAGCATTATATTGTTATCTTGGGGTGCCCCGCTGATTCCTGCAGGTGGGTCTTGTTGCAATCTCTTAAAATCTCTCATCAGCCTCTTCCTAGATGGAGTCGACATCGTTCACACCTAAAATCCCACCAAGCAAAGAAAAAATAAACAAACAAAACCCAGTTTAGTATAAGTCACCCAAACAATAATTTTTTGTATTAGCCACATTTACAAAAATGACTCAAGTAGATGACTATGATACACAACAGTGCATCTCAATTTGACAGCAACGCAAAAGAGTAATACAGTAAGGCTTTCGTTAACGGGTGCTGAAGTGCAAAAGTTAATAAACAAATACCCGCGCGAGTTCCTTAAAAAAGCTAATCGATTTCAATGAAAAACTTAACCTTAACCAATGCATTTCTTTGGCACTCGCTAACCGGATTCACACAGTAATCACATTTACATATAAAAAAAATTTCCCAGTCACAAAATTCACAAATTGACTATGACAATAGAATTGAAATTAAGCTGCACAAACAAGAAACCTAGTACAAAACCTCGATTTGATTGTACAAAAGGAGCTCCAAAATCAGATTTTTCAGCTGAATTCATGAAAATTCTTTATTATTAACACTATAAATTAAATATATTTAAAAAGTCAACAAAAAAATAAAACCCTACTACAACTCAGATAAATTAGGGTTTTTTTTTTTTTCATCTTTTTGGAAGATTACGTTCAATAAACACGAAATTTAGATCATTTTCTGTGTTTCTCTCTCAATAATCATCGTCCAACAAAGCAAGAAAATGAAATCGAAATGAAAAGAGAGTACATGAGAAATTATGTGCGAAAGAAATTGAAGAGTCAGACCTGGAAATCGAACGGAAGAGAAGCTTAGAGAAACTAAAATGCTAGGGTTTGCGATCCGTGTGTGCGGAGGAGAAAGAGCATGCAGTAGTGAGAAATCGTTAGGATTTTTCGGAGCTCGATCAGATCGAATCGAAGGCACAAAGAAAGAAAGAGAGAGAGAGAGAGAGAAACCTGTTAGAAGAAGCAAAATAGAGATGTGATTGGGGTTGTCCCCACTTGGCAACCCTCTCTCTTTTTCTTTTGTTTATTTATGGCCGACCTATCTCTCTCCCTATCTATCACTTAGCCTTTATTTATTTTGGACACTCGTTCTTATTTCAATGTGTCTAATAAAATTGGCCATTAGACACACAAGAGTCACTCTTATTTTTTTAGACTTAGTTTAGGCCAAGTGCATCTAATGCACTAAGTCATCATCTCACTAGACACTGAACTTAAGCCTGACCATATTTCTATATAGACACTGAACTTAAGCTTGACCCTATTTCTATACTTTACTTATTAAGTATTAATTGGATGGGCCCACCTTTATGCATCCGCTTCTGATAATAATACTCTTCTGTATTATCAGATTAAGACATCAATTCATTTTTTATGTAGGCAGGAATTAAACCCTAAATCTCTTATACTTTACTATTAAACTAACTCATATCCGCGATACCTTTTAAATATAAATGCATTGGAAATACGGTACATTTGGGCAGTGTGTTTTAGGCCTGTTTAGATTCTGCCCGCAGCCGACAAAACCGATCTACATCGATTCGAACCGCACCCATTTGAGCTTTAACAGAGGTGTATGACGCGGTGGTTGGAGACTGTTTGCGAGTACTGACGACGGCCGATGCGGCGAACGGTTGTGGGTTTTGCATTCCGATGTGTAACCAAAATTTCTAAAGAGAGATATAGAGTACCAGTGCTGTGCAATAGAGAAAAGAGGCATGAAAGTGAGAAAGGAGAAGGAAGGAAGAAGAGAAAAAAAAAGGGGGTTAAGTTTAGTGATTTAAAACGACATCGTTCCATAATTTATTTATTTTTTTTAATTTGATACAAAACGACGTCGTTTTGGAACTAATATTAATTTGAATAATAAGTTCAAAACGGCGTCGTTTTAGTTTGTAGGTTAATTTTCTGAATCTCTTTTAAATGTTGTCTTTTCTTATCTCTAATCTCTTGTCCGCCTCTCCCCCTTTCCCCTCTCTCTCTCTATCATTCCTCAGCCCCTGCCTTCGCCACCAGCCCACCACCGTCATCCACTGGATGCCACCGTTTCCAAGGTTTCTCCTCTCATCTCTCCTCTTTGCCACAACTATTATCTAGAAATTTCAAGAGAATGTTTTGATGCTTAATACCTAGCTACTATGGTTCTCCTTTCTATGCTTTCTTCCAAGTATGAAAATTTATATAATGCTCAATATATACCTGCTTCTCCTTGCAATGCTTTTTAGAAATATGGAGAATTTGTTTGAAAATTTTATGAGAGATTTTGAACATGTTTGTCTGTTTGTTTTATTTTTGCACTGAATTAACCGCACCGCCCCGCTATGGTCAACCGAACTTGATGTAGATCGGTTCTTACCCTTCATATGTGAGGTGCGGTTAAGCATGAGGGCAAACCGCACCCTATAGGTGTGGTGCAAAATTCCCCCCCCCCCTAACTGGCCGCACCGCACCGTGTACAGGCCTAGTGTGTTTATGTTTGTGTTTGTGTGTCCCACTTACGTGCTGTTCTATTCATGATAATGACATTTACAAGTACAACAGATACTTTTTTCATATATTATTATTAAATTGTTGAGTGTATTGCATCATTTTGGCATACATCCAAAAAGATTGTTCTAAAGTTATAAATGAACTAGTATTATGCTTGTGTGATACACGGCATAATTAAAAATTATATATGTTGAAAGTTGAAACTCTATTAATAATTTATGAGTCACACGATAAAAACAAATTAATTTTGCAACATGTGTGCATAAATATATTGAGTCACTTTGTGTATACATGGTGTGTAGTATATAAATTTTACATACCAAAACATAAATTATGATATATAATCTTGTAGGACTCATTTGATTGACCCTGAGTGAATGGGTTTTCAGCCCAAAAGCCCAAACAATAAATTTATAGAGAGTGGGTTGAAAGGTTTAGGTGCTGGCCGTCGATCACCATGCATGAACTTTTCTTATAAAAAATGCTAAGAGTTTCTTTACAAATGGGGGAATGCTCCTCGGCCTGTGGCCGAGGAGGCCTGATTGTTCTCTCTCTTTTTTCCCCCCCCCCTTTTTTACTTTACTAGCTTTTCTTTATAGTTTTCATCTTCCTATCCCCTCCTTCCATCTGTTGATCATCTATTTGCCTTTCATCTGGCCGTCCGTCCCATCAGAGGCCTTATCGGTACTCAAGTGGTTCACTCTGATCAACGTTATCCTGCCAAGGGGTTACCTCCCCATTAATGCGGCCAGGGGGGTTAGTTGAATGCATTAAATGTGAGAGTGACAGCTTACTTTGGGGTTAGTCTCTCC